>NC_142209.1:29701999-29736999 GCF_049639895.1 Pseudopodoces humilis
TTCTGCATATACTCCAGTGGTGGGATATTATTTTAATTATTATTATTATTACATCGGTTCACAAATCTAAATAATTGTGTGATTCTGATTTCCTGGAAAGCCTCAGCCTGCAACTGAAATGATGTGGGGAGGGCTGAGGGATCTCACTCAAGCTGACAATGGCTCTGCATGGATACAAGGTCTTGCTCACCTGGATTGGTTACTGCATTAATTGGGCAGAAGACAATAAAAAATATTGGTCTTCAGGAAAGCAGCTCTGGACTCCTCCTTCCAGCTTGTGATGCACCAGATTCTTCCTGGAGTGCCCAAACTGGATGGCAAAACATCTGGGGGACAGCAGCAAACCTGGGGGACAGCAGCATGAAATGCACTGGCTCTTTCCCCTCCTAGAAATGAAAGTAAAATATTTAAGCTACTGAAATTAAATCACGAGTGGTCATTCAAGTTTGTGGAGAAGGTATTTATTCCCCATTAAAAAAAAGTGTGAGTTAGAATTGCAAGGCTGCTCCACAAAGAAAATTGCTGCTTCTCTTGGCACTGAGAGGTTCTCCTGGTGGGATTTTTCTGTCAGAACTTTGAGGTACAATATTTTAAATTCCTGTTTCCCACTGAATATGTTTTGGCCAGAGCTCAGCACCTGAATTGTGTATATCTAGCCTCAAAAAAAAAATCTGAGCAAATATTTTGTTTGTTAAAATGCTCTATGTCCGTTTCATAATTCAGTATTTAAAGTTCTTTGATGTGCTAAGGAAATAAATACAATCAATTTTTGGAAAGAGGGTGAATGAAGAATTAACTGACTTAGAAGAAGCAGCAGTAGTGGAGTCAGGTCTGGATTCATGAGCTGCAGCCTCAAATTCAGCCATACTGAAATATCTCAACATAAAATAGCACCAAAGCTGATAACCTCAGCTTTTTCTTATTACAGTTGTGTCTTTAAATGGCATTTTTGTTGTCTTCACACACTGATTTCTCCTGGAATAGATAGGTGACACAATTAAGGAATTACCACTCTCTGCCACAACAATTCTAAACAGTGGAAAGCAGAGCTGAGGAGTGAGGGAGCAGAATGAGGGCTCTGTTGTTATGGTGATGGGTGACATTTCTGTCTGGCTGTCCATGCTCCTGATACACAGATGTGAGCCTGGCCAGTCTCAGAAGTGATGCTGAGACATTTTACATTCCTTTGGCAGTGTCTGCTCTCACCCCTCCTATCAGTGTCTGAGCCCAGCCAGGACTGCTGGCCCCCAGCTCTGCTTGAATCCATGTTCTCTCCCTGATTTTTAATTTTCCTGATTTTTAATTTACTCTGATTCTGAGCAAACACTTTTGCAATGAGGCAGCCAAAGCCCTGAAATAGATAAGAATTCCCTCTGATGACCTTACCCTTGGTATCCACTTCAGTCATCCTACAATACCTTGAGCCTGTAGTTCCCATCTTTCTGCTTCCATTCCCACTTGAGACTTATACCTGGTGTCAATTTAATCCTTTTTCCTGGTTTTGGCCCATTAACCATTACCCTGGCAGTGTGCAGGCCCCTGGCCAGGGAATCACTGGGGTTCAGGTTTAATTCTGCTGTCAGTAGGAGAAGGAGTGTGATTTTAGGGAAAGGGTCTGTTAAGCAATGGCACAGGTGGGGATTGAAGGATAAGGGATGAAGGATGCACTGGAAATTTGAAGATAAGACAAAGGAAGAAATCTCATTTGGAATTATTCCTTTCTCCCTGCATTTGCTGGGAGATGTTTGAGCAGGTTGCACTAAGCCATCAAGAGTAAAGAGGATTTAAGTTTTTGGTGAAGGCACTGAGATACAGGACAGCCCAGCAGCTTTGAACAGGCCCCAGATTAAACAGCAATTAAAACATTTTGAGAAGATTCTTTTCATGTTTCTGCCTGAAGCCTGGGCTGGTGCACAGCCCATGATGAAAAGCCCCCAGAGCTGAGTACGTGGCCATATCTTCCTGCTTCTCACCACAGACAGAGGGGTTCCAGGTGACCACTGTCAGCACCAGCTCCAGGAGATCAGACATTTCAAACAACAGCTTTTGCTTCAGCCAGGGGCTGTTTGTGTGGGTTCCTTTGCCTGGCTCCTTTCCTCAGCACCTGACACCCTCTACATGGATCCAGCAGAGAGTCCAAGAGGAAGAACAGTTCAATGAGGCAACTTGTTCATGTCAAGTTTTTAAAATGCAAAGAACAGAGCAGGCCTGGCACTATTATAGATGCCACAGATGAATATTTAAGCTCATGTCCCTCCTTGCAGCCTGTCCTGCTGTCACCTGCATCCCCATCCTCCAGCAGAAACCTCTTGAAATCTGCCTGCCACTGCTGCCCTCTGTCCCTGAGCAGCTCAGAGGTGACCTGTGGACAATCCTCACAAACCCTGGCACAAACCCAGCCACAGTCTGAGCGCCTCAGAGGATGTCTGTGGGTTCTGAGGGTGTTCACCCAGCTGTGTCAGAATTTTGTCACATTTTCTCTCCCCTAGCTGGGTTTAAACCTCAGTGCACCGGGACCAGTCCCAGGTTTGCCTGTGCCATTCCAAATACAGATGTGTCACAGCTGGAATTCCCTGGTCAGACAGAAAATGGTGCTCATGTAGGAGTGAGTCCTTTCTGTCCTAATCCCAGGGCTGTGTTCAGCCAGAGGAATTTGACTGTTGGATCTACAGGAGAGAGGAAGCCCAGGAAAAGCCCTGATTAAATTCTGGAAGCCCTTTCCTACAGACTCAGGACTTGCCAGAACATGGATTAAAAACAACTCTCTTCTTTTCCAGGTATCAGCTCTTGATACAAAGGGTCTGAATGTGTGAGTGAGAGACAGAGTGAAATCTGACAATCTAAGTATGATGTAATTCAAGTATTTTGGTACAGCAAAATGGAAGAGAATTACTTTTCCTATTATGTTCTAAAAGTTATTGAAAATGATATGAAATATATGCTCCAGGAAAAAAAAAAAGGTGAAGTCTTTTTTTTAAATGCAATTTCTTTGGCAGCTTATTCATTCACCCCCTTTCACATTGCAAAGGCCTTCTATTATGAAACATTCTGTGAAAAAAATGAACAAAAAAAAAAGTATACTACTTCTTTAAAATATATTGCAAGAATCCTCATTTCCAGATTTTTATTGCAGCACTAGCTGGTATTCTTGCATGCAGTTTTGTAATTTATTCTGAACATTCCACTTAAACCTTTTTTCAATAGCATGATTTTATTAGAGTCAGCTCACTGGACTTTCCCAAAAAGGTATTTAAGATCAAATAAAACCAGTGCTTGGAAAAATATCATTACAATATGAAAGCAGTTACAAAAACATTAGTACTGCAAAGTTTTATTTCAAATGGCTGAGCCTGCTGTACCCCAGGTTATTGCACTTCTACTTCCTCAGACACACTCACTGGAAAAATGGGAAAAACTGTCATCTTAGCAGTTTTTACCTGTTTCTCAAAAAAAGCACCCAATTTCTAGGGAGGCAGCAATTTTTTTTCAGCACCACCATTAATAAGAACAGCAAAGTGTCCTTTGTTCCTGAATTCCTTGGAGCCCTGGCAGGTGATGGACTCGGGGAGCTCAGGGACCCCCCAGGAGTGGATTTGGGGATGCAGCCACAGGGAAGGGTGGCTTGGCAAGGAGGGAAAATCACCCCAAAAAGGCTCATTTCAGCAATAAGTGGAGGCTGATTTTACCCATATTTCACACTGTGTGCCCCAGTACTCCCAGTAACCACCAGCACTGCTCCCCACTGGTGCTGCAGCTGGAAAATTCTCCCAAATCCCCATCTCCAGTTGTACTTTGAGCCCAGAATCCCAGATTGGTTTGGGATCATCTCATTCCAAGCCCCTGCCATGGGCAGGGACAGCTCCCAGCAGAGCAAAAAGAGATCAGAAAGGAGATATTTGACAGCTGGCTCTGGTAGAACTGGAGTTCAACCTGCTCCTTGTTTGTTGTTTTGGAATTTCACTGGGTGCATTTCAAAACTGGTCTTTTTGGAGGGTGTTTGTGCTTGTAACAGACCTTTTAAAAATTGATTGATTTAAAAAAAAAAAAAAATCCTTCAATTCAGTGAAATTAAAATCTGATCTAGAGTAGAAATGAAAATGAATCAATAAAATACAGGACGTCTGCTGTATCACAGATTCTGTGACACAGCATTGTATTTTCTCTTCTTTGTATTTAATACTCACATTTATTTTATGGGGCAAATCTGAAGGGAAAGGAGTCGTTTGAGCATTACCCCTTATTCCCACTTTCCCAACCCTCTTCTAGGCTATTTTTTCCCAAGAAATACTTGGGGAAAAACAGCACCAACACGCTTAAATTTGAAGATTTGGTGCTATGTGTGGACTTTTAAATCCCCTTTTTAAACCACAAGTTACTGTTCATATTACTTTTCTAAGTAGAAATATGCTTAAAAAGTAAAGTCTTTATTGCTTCTTAAAAGGCGTAGTGCTCTGTGATAAATTCTCGTATTTTGACTGTTAATATGTTTGAATGAAAATTATTTATACATTTTGGTGAGGTTGAATGGTTTTCATTTGATTGCTGCCTCTGGAAATGAAAGCAGAGTAGCAGGAAATTTACATGTCATGCTGTGATGTATATCCAGATTATGAGATGATTGTGCAGCAGATGAACACCAAGTAAAATCATTTGCATCAAACTGTGACAACTGCAATTCCTGACAAGGCCTCTTAGTTTTTTGGGCTATTATCATTGTACAAGAATATAATCTATTGACAGCAGGGCTGTTTAATACATTTAAAGGCAGACAGTGGAAGAAATCTTAACTGTTTTCATTCACCACTGCACAAGGGTGCAGATCAAAAGTGAATTATATTTAAAAATATGCATGTATGATGATAAGATGCATGACATTCATCAACCTGTTTAGTCATGGTTAAGCTGTGATGGTGAACATCCAATATTACTGCCATATGTGGTCTGAAATAGAGACGTGAGACTGAAAATTATATTATTGCCCAGCAGCAGTGAATAAACAGGGGAAGGGATTCTTTCTTCATCTTTCTTCATCTTTCTTCATCTTTCTTAACCTTTCCTCTCCCATTAAATTCTGCCCTTTTGTACTTTTGGGGATGTATTTTGTCTTCACTGCAGCTAAGCAAATTGAAACTTTTTAAATCTCCAGGAGTTTTATTCCTTTTTCTGTTGCAAAATGCATCCCTGGGTTTTTTTCTATAATAATAATAAAAAAAGATTTTTCTTTATAGGACATGTGATATCTACTGGCTCTGGACTGAGATCCAAATAAACACTTCTTTATTAGAATTAAATAGTCTATGCCTTAATTCTCTCTTTTAATACCTTAATTAATTTACCCTAATTTAAAGATCATACCTGCATTGGTGACATTTCTCACCTCCTGGAGCTCCCAGCAGGGCTGAGTGATGTGACCAAGGTGTGATATGGAAGGAGATTTTCTCCAGTCCCCTCATCCCACTGGAAGTCCATTCCTGCCTTTTTGCACTTTCCCTGGGCTCTGGAGTTCCCCATAGGACATTGGAAGCTGTAAAAATGATAAGAAATAAAGAAAAGACAGTGTCAACAATGATGTGAAAAGTCAACAGTGATGTAAATGCAGCTTCCTACAGAAAATCAGGATATGTTTCCAATGCTCTGCCCTTCCACCATGGAAATTCCATTAAAATCAACATTGTTTTTTTTCACCAAACTCTCCAAATACTTAATAATTCCATCTTTTACACAGTATTTGGGAAAAGAAGGAAAAGGAGTAATTTTCCTGTGGAAGGTTTATCATTCCTGCTTCAAGAAAAGGGGGGAAAAATGTCTGACTGGGACAAGGAAATTTTACAGGTGCTCATTTTGGTGACAAAAAAACCCAACGTAAATGATAATGGACAGTTGGATTTTGTGTCATCCAAAACCAGAGAATCCTTCCCATGCATTATCAGATTTCTGCCCTCACCTAGAGAATGTTTTGTTGCCAACAAACTGTATTTTCCTCCTGCTGGTTTTTCATTGCAGGTGCTCACATTGTTTCATCAGTGCTCAGGCAATATGAATTTTCTCCTTTTAATACTACAAAACCTACTTTTATACCAAGAAAGGTGAGAATACAACAAAAATCATGATGAGAATACCATTAAAAAGTGTGGAAAAGCTGTTTGTGCATTGAAGCTGTTTGGGTACCCCAAGCCTTGTGGCTTTGCCCACTTAGATTCCACTCCATGTATTCATTTTTATTCCTAATATTGATTACTTTGAAACCAAAATTCAGCTCTGTGGGTCTGGATGGTCACACACAGAGCATGGAAAACCTCTGGGCTCCAAGAGGTTTGGTTTTCCCCCTAAAAGCTGAGTTATTATCCCAGTTCTCTCTCTGGAGAAGAGGATGTCTCCCAGATCCTGACCCTGGCGTGGTTGGGACAGCAAGGCTGGAGCTCCAGAACATTCCCATGTTCTGGATGGAGGTTTCTTCCTGCTTTATTTTGCCATTGGACACATTTATTTTGCCAGGGTAACTCAGCTCTACCCTTTGGGGGCTTTCAAACAGCCCAGCACTGATGTGAAATCCAGCCTGGTTTTATTGGAGCCTCCTGATGCACCAGAGAAAAACTCCAGATTAAAAAGTTATCAGCTTTATGATATCATACTTTTTTGGAGCTGAGGAGCAGCTGTTGCTGCATAACAGCTCTGAGCCTGATGAACATTATGGGACAAGGGGTAATTTTTAAATAAAAAAATAATAAAAAATATGTAACTCTTCTGGCAGGAAATCTGGCCACTGACTTCATCTGACGTGTGTAATAGAGTGTGAGAGTTTTTTGGGGACTGCAGCATGCAAAGTAAAACCAAGCTGGTAATAAGCAACTTGGCATTTATTCTTTATGTAGGAATATTTGTTCCTCAAAGTCAGACTATGTGGAATATTAGCATTTGAATCAATTATTCAAGACTTTCTAGAGAACGCAAGGGGGAAAAATCTTTTCAGCATTATAACATGACAATCTACAGGGTAGTAGAAAAAGAAGGCTGTCATTTTTTCTTCAATTACAAAAGGCAAATATTTATTATTTATAAGTATTCGCCTTGTATAGGCTTAAATGTTATTTATGAACCTGTTGCATAGTGATTTTCAATGTAACTCATTATTTTTAGCCTTAGGGTGTTGTAAAGGAGCATGGATATATTTAATGACACTCTGCTAGTCAGCGCAATTACACTGTAATCATTATGTAAAATGTGCTATTAATTAAACCAATTTCTAGTTAGAACATTCTCTTCTGCAGGGCTTAATCTTAATCTCTGGCAATCTTTCTCTCTGTTTTTCACCCATTAATTATATGATTACTTTTTAAGTTACATATGATAAAATATGTTTTTATCTTTAAGCTTAATCTGCTCAATTATTTGTATTTATCAAGCCATTTGCCTGAATTATTGAAAAGGCTTTATTTGCCAAACAAAAGGAAAGGGAAAAGAAACTGAAGCTCAGGCAGTTATCTGGGAATCAACAGTGGTTGAGAATTGCTTCTGATCTTCTCTGCACATGTTGCAGGGCTGGATTTAATTTCAGTTCAGAAACATCTCCTCTTCAATCTTCTTCTTTTACCCCAATTACCACACAGAAATCTACACTTATTTTTAAATGCTTCATTTATACACAGAGGCAAATCTCCATATTTGCTCCCCACTGGACTGGATCATTATTTTGTTAAAAGGAGTTAAACTAAAACATTGCTCAGTCTAAATGGAGTTGACACAAACACCAACCAAATTACTATTATTATTATTATTATTATTATTATTATTATTATTATTATGGCATTGTGGTGTTTTTCAGCTACAAATTAATGCTGTTAACAATCCCAGTTAAAATAATTGCATCTAAATGTCTACTTCACTTTAGAAAAGGAAAGAATCACCTCGTTTTTAAGTCATCCTTGCTCTGCTCTGCAATGACCCCTTGTGGAAAAAATACTTGAAAAGAGGAGGAATCAGCTCTAAAGCCTCTGAATATTCCATGGAAATTCAATGTATTGTTCTTGCCAAGCCTGATAGTCAGGAGTTATGGAGTAATAAGCCTGGAAAGTGTTGGATAATTTTTTTCTCAATTCCCAAAGTGTTGGGAGGTCTTCAATTCTCGGTCTCTGCTGCAGCTCCTCCTCGATCCGTGATGTCCAACCCCACCTGGCCCTGGTGCTGTGTGGGAAAGCTCCTCTGCTGCTCAGCCTTTGCTGCAGAACTCCCGAGGCTGGTGGGAATCAGGAATGGCTGGTTGACCCCTGAGCTCCCCAGGGATGGTTCCTGGGGGAGATGTCCCACACGGTGCCTACGCTCCCCGTCCCGTCCCCGGCTCCGAGGTTGTCATTTGCAGGTTGTGGCAGAGCCACTTGAATATAAATTTCCTTCTCTTCGAAAGCATAAGTAGAGGGTATCATCAATTCCCTGGAATCCTCTTGCATTTTCCAAGAAAAAATTCAAGAATGAAGCACCATTTCCACAGCCTGAGCTCATCAGATGGTTGAATCCAGCCCAGCTTTCACTTGGGCTTGCTTTGTGTCTTCCCACTGCACAGTGCCCTGCAGGACAGGGCTGTGGCTCTGTCCCAAAGTCATTTCTCAGGGGGCCAAGGACCTGAGCAGGACCAAGGTGACTCCATCCTGAAGCAACATTCACTCACGGCACACACACCCCACACAGGAGGCAACGGTGTGGTGGGAGCTCAGATTTCACTTTAAAGGTAGGTCCTGACCTGTTTTGATGTTTAAACATCTCAGAATGTTCATCAGCCAGGGAAAAATGGGAGACTCTAGTCAGATAAAGAATTCATTCTTCTGATCAGTGCTGCCATTGCTGCTGTAATGACTCTTTCTCTGAGATGTGTTTGGAGATGGGTTTTGTGCTGCAAGTCAAGAGTAAGAGAGAAAACCCAACTGCCAGGGGACTGAACCATTTCCCCAGAGCAAGGAAACAACTCTTCCTCATCTGAGGAACTGGAACTGCTGCTGTAGTTCTGCTCCCACTCAGAAACTCTGATTTAAGGTCAACAAACCCATTCAGCTTCACCCAGAAGAGCCCAGGACGGGCAATCGCCCCTCCCTGCCACATCCTTGCTGCTCAATGTCCTAAAATGCTGTTTTGTCCAGGGAGGTGGCAGCTGCAGGGGAAGGCAGCCAGAGGAAACCAGGATTGGAAGGTGGAAACAGGACCTCAGCTACCACAGCTCTCATTCTGGAATATTTCTTAGGCTCCCAAACAAACCAAAGATGTGCTGTGCCCTCCAGCACTGCCCACCCCAGTTTGCTGCCCTCCCTGGCACAGCTCTGGGAGTTTTGGGGAATATTTTCCTCGCCTGTTCCACCCCAACAGCCCCAGCTCAGCCAGAGGAGGCTCCTGGGGCTGCTCAGACAGGTACCCATGGGCAGTTTGGTGGCTTTGCTGTTTTTATGGAACTCCAGCTCCAACTGGAAAACCCCACAAGCCCCATTCCAGCATTCACTGGTTTCTCAGTGTGGCCTGGGGTGAGAGAAGCAGCGGGAAGGGAGAGGAGGGGTCAGTCCCAACCTGCCTGGATACAGGCACAGGACAGAATCAAACCTGCCCAGTGACAAAGCAGTTCCCTCATGGAAAAGCAGGAATTATGGCTTTAGGGCACAGTGCACAGCCCCTGCCCATCTCCCCAGCCTCATCTCACACAAACACACATGAGTGGGAAAATATTTAAGAATAATATCTACAGATATGAAACAGAAGAGGGATGATGAGATGGAGGTCTCTGAAATCCCACTTTAATCCCACCAAGCTGTTACTCCCTGTGCTCAGGGTGCAAAAAACACCCGGTGGAGCATGAGAATTCTCAGTTTGTTCTCCTCTTTCCGTTCCTAACTTTATTTTGAGGCTGCTCTTTGCTGGGTGAGCCCAGCCTTGTCTCCAGGGGAGCCCTGAGCTGGTGGATCTGGCTTGCAAAGAATCCCCAGCACACAGTTCCCTGCAACTCTATTTTTAATATACATTGCTGACCCTAATGATGGTCTATTGAGATGAGGGCAAGGAATGTCTGATCAACTGGAGATTAATTTTTGACTGTGCTGTCTGGAAATGCATGAAAATGCACTCCTTTTTCTATTTAGACTCACAGGATGCTTTGATTGATTGACTAGTTTACAAATGAAGGTGATAAAATTAGGTTGAAGACCACATACATTTCTTAAAATGAGTCTGGCTGGTCGTGGAGACAATGAGGTTTGGACAGATTGTATTGCTGGTTTAGGCAATCTTCTGAACATGTCAAGATTTATAGACCTGTACTGTAATGTTACAATTGCAGCTCACTGATATAGGTTTCTTTGCAAATTCTTTCCCATTTTATTTGAAAAAGGCCATTAGAGAGTTATAGACTATTGAAAAAGCTTTTTCTTTGCTAACCCTTAATAAACTCTTCCAAACAAGGACTACTGCATTTTTATATTAAATTTAGACCAAAATCTATAAAGCATGTTCTCCCAGGTTTGGATAATTTGATTATTATTATCTAAATGGAGTTATGGTTCCTATTGGCTTGCAGGAGCACACACAGTAAATAAAAGGTAAGTTAAGGTTTGTACAAGATCTTAAGACACCGAGGATTTTTCACTCATTATTTGGATTCCTGGATTTTGGGAATAGGAAATATATTTCCCTAGGCTGAGAAATTACAAAAAAATAAAATCCTCATAATATAGTGCTGAAATTAATGTTGCTTTGAGCTAGAAACAAATCACTATTAATATTTCTTTATTCTTATTGTTGCAGAAATACCTGCAGAAGCCTCAGGATTTTCTTAATAAAACAGACAAGGTTTACCAAACAAATGAAAACAGACGACGATGGGTTTCATGCAAAATTAAAAACCATGATGACATTAAAAATCATTACAAGAGAAGAGCAATAGATAAGATATCAAAGCTCTTTATGAATTAATAATAAATTCTATTTTATACATTTTGCCATCAGACTAATGTTATCCAAGAAGTTTGTCAGCGGTGTCCTAGAGAGGAGGCCTGGGTACATTTTAATGTGAGCTCCCAGATTTTGTTTTCATGCCTTTGCCACCTGAAAAGCCACCAAAATGTGATGTTTCCATGTGTTTGGAATGCCTGAGGACAACACAGATCTCTCAGGACTATGATAAATATCCTAAACACAGCTTGGCATGTTCTGTCCATGGAGGAGAGGGGTGAGGGTGTCCCAGCATGGAGCAGAACTCCTGCTGGGGAGTTGGGTGTCACCTGTGGCAGCAGCAGAAGCACCAGGGGAGGTGCTGGATCCCACCGTGACCCATCAGGCTTTAATGAAAGCCCTGTGGGAGCATCTCCTCCTTCCACAGCGGTTTAGGGGTGAGAGGACCAAACACTCCTTGAGCCTCCCTCCTTCCCTGGGCTGCCAAAAATGTGTCCTTTGTAGGGGTACAGCATAAAAACCCAACTCCAGCTGCCTGGGGGCTGCTTCTTCCTCACTCCCAGCTTTGGCAGAGCTCCCATTTCTCCACCTCCCAGGACCTGCCAGGGGCAGGATTTGCCCTGAATTCATTGACATGTGCCTTCAGCGGGGATTCAGCTTCCCCCAGCCTAAGCACAGCATCCCTGGCAGAGTTCAGCCTCAAAACCCAGCACTAGTGAGGATTTGAGAAGGAGGTGAAGGCACAGATCAGGATAAAGATGAAGAGGACACATCCCTGCACAGTGCCCAGGGGCTCAGCTGCTCTGGCAGCAGGGTAAGTTTTGATTCTGAGTTACCTAGTGAAGGGGAGGAGTGGTGGGAGATGTGTCTGGGAAGTTCCCAACTCCACAAAATTACTCATCCAACACCTGGATGTCGACAGATGCTCCTTCTCCATCATCCCAAGCTTGCAGCCAACTTCCCACAGCTTATGGGATGCTGCTCTGGGGATGCTGTTTCAAACCACCAGTGTATGGTTTCTCTTTCTTTAAAAGAATTTTGCTATGAGAAGAAACCAATAAGGACCCAGTGAGTGTGTGGGTTGCTTCTCTGTACGGCTCTGACAGGGTTTTAAAGGTTATTAGAAGATGGGATTTCTCAGGTTGCTGAACTGACCACTCTTTGCATCTTGCTGATGATTTTTAATGTAAATAAAACCCTGTACACTGAGGAAAAAGCAGCATTAAGCAACAGAACCAATGCCCCCTAGATCTAATTGTAAATATCTGATCAAAGATGAGCTAATTTTCTGTTCTTTGCTTAAAAAAGATAGTTTGCCTGTTAAAAACACAACATTAAAGCAGAAGAAAAGCAAAGCTGGCAAATCAGAAAAGACTTTGATATTCCTGGCTGAACCATGGTTACTTCACTCGATCTATTCTAATGCACTTCAAGGCAGGTTTACTCTCCTCACCACCCCCTGTAATAGCTCTAAATGTTTTCTAGGAATGTCTGAAACCTTCCAGCAGAGGTATTTAAAGGTTTAGCTATGTTTGAAACGCAGCTATTTTTCAATCTGGCCAGCCAGCCAATCCAGGGGCCTGTGAGTGTCCAAGTGCCTGCCATCTTTCTCTGATTGTCACTGGAAATAGACTGATGGATCACTTCCCTGTGTCACTGCTCCAGACTGGTGACAATCAAGGAAATGATTGTGTCTGCCTCTACACAGATCTGTAATTGATTGCCTAAACCCTAAGACTCTCTTTCCCAGTTGATATGATGGAACATTGGACTGAAATCACTCTCGATGAGGAGGAGTCAGGACCATTTGTTATTTACTTCTTTCCTTGCGCCTTCCCTCTGCCCTGCTGGAATTGTCCCACAAGAACACATTATGGTAATCAGACAGAATGTATGTATAGGAATCAATCAAAGGCAGAGCCGTCACAAGAGTTATGACATTACAAAGTCTGTTTGTAACTTTTGATTTATGGAAGATTTTCTGGTTTATAAATTGAGAGTGAGGCATGTTGGGATGGCTTAACCCTTGGACTCCTCGGTGAGGATAAAAAAGCTGGGGAAAAGGAATTAACTCAGGATGGGCAGAGCCAGTTTCCCCTTACTCACAAGCAAACTTGATTACAAAATGAGATTAATGATATTTGCTTTGGATTTCCAGCTTGAAAATGTTATTGTATGAAACAAAAAAAAACTTTGGAGGAAAATAAATAAATACACATCTGCTAGAAACCTTCCTATGTGCAGGAGACGAGCCTGCTCTCACTACACACGTTTAATTCTTGTGCTGTGCCATCAGCAGCCGTCCAGCCCTGCTCCCCAAAACATCTGCTTAACTTCAGCTCTGGGCCTCCATCCGATGCAGCTCCATGGGTTTTAAGCATCCACTTATCCTCAGACTTCAGGAGCTTTGCTAATGCTGGTGAACTTAAACATCTGCCTCCTGTCACTTTGCTTTTCACCTCTGCACGGTGCCACAGCTGCCAGCTCTGAGATTTTAAACAATTCTCAGCTACACTGACATGGACAGAAAAGAGGTACCAAGCCAGGTTAAAGATGAGATGGGGCCTAAGTGTAGTATAACATGTCAAATTAATGCTACAGAGGTGTGGAAAAGATATATGTTTAACAGTTCATGTGGTTGTTTACATCTCAGGAGATGTGTGTGTGAATTCATAAATGGCCCAGGGTACACAAGAAAACCATTTATATATATATATATATATATACTTAAAACTTGCATCTATTTATTTTCTTATTCAGTCTAAATACCTTAAATATGCTTTAAATATATTATTTTGGTGTCTAAAAGTGAATTTGGAAGCTCTCATCCCCCACCACATTCCTATCTGTTGCTAACCCTTCCTCTTTAAGGACTTCCCACATCAGCTCTTTTCTAATTGGATTCTGTTCTCTGATTTCATTTCTGATTTGATGCTGTCTGAGATAAGCAGTTGTTTTGCAGGGAGAAAATTGTTTTTCCATGACATTTTGCTTGAGTGCATCCTCATCAAGCAGGCTGAGTTCAATAGCTGCTCTGTTCTGGATGGGAATGGATTCCAGCAGGGATACAACAGCTTCCAATCCTGTCTGTACAAAGGTGCAGATCCCCAGGAATGGGAGAAATGGATGTGCTGGTCAGACATTGAACAACTTGTGTCTATTTCAGATCCAAAACTGCATTCTGCCTTCATGGAGAACATTATGGAAGTTGCTTTTCAGATCCTTTGCTTGGTGAGGTGTATCCAAAGCAGTGGAAAATCCACGGCTGGAAATTGGAAAGCCATCATTTTTGATGGGAGACATTGAAGCTTTTACCACTTCAAATGTTTAGAGGCCCAATGGGCAGAGCCAGGAGCAGCAGCACTTCCCCTCTTGGGAAAGGCTTTGGGGGAAAACACAGAAGTGAATCACCAGGGTGAAGCACTAAATCCCAGATATAAATTCGGAGCTGTTTCATGGGACTCAGTGGGATTAGAATTTTATTTTTGTTATTTATTGTGGTAACAGCTTGGAGTTTTGCTCAAGGACCAGAGCCTCCTGTGCCAAGAGCTGGATGAAACCCTGTACAAAGAGGCTCTTCAAAGACAATCCCAAAACCTGAGGGTTGCAGCATCACAACTCCAGCTTTAAGTCACCCCTAAGAGCAGAACTCAGCTCCTCACACATTCCAAAACTTGCATAATTTTCAAATATTTACCTGCTAATCTTCACTGTGCAATATATTTAGCCATTCTGCTGACAGCTGTACTCATTTTACTGGCTAATGGCTAGAAGAAATCAGGTTTTCTTTTTAATAGCATGGCAGACCTTCTCTGCTTAATCTGCTCCTTCAGCTTCAAACTGAAAGCTAATCAGATTGCAGATCCCACTGGGCACACTCTGTGTTTTTTTAATACATTAGGAAACCTCTATCACTATCACTGGAAAACTTAAAAAACCATTTAAAAACAAAAAGGGGGAATAAATGAAAATGTTATGAACCTGGAAATGTTAATTAAGCCATTTTCAAAGAAAAGGCTTTTGATTCAGAATAAAATGCCATGTCACTTATTAAGAGTTAACATTTTTCCCTCAAAAAAAAAAGGTTCAACACAAAATTCAGAATAATTAAAAAATTTAAGCCTTATAAATGGACCCTATAAAGTTTTGCTGTAAACTGTTATAGGCAAGCTAAGCATCAAATAAAGGCCTGGCAGAATATTTTAATTGATGTCCCTGTGTCAGGATATCACCTTTGATCTTTTGTAGGCCTCTCTTTCCCTCACGGACAATGCAACAGAAAATAATTCAGCTTCCTTCTTACCATCATTATTTTTATCCTTCTTAGAGGGTTTTCCCTGGTAATTCACACACAAAAACTCCTGCACTCCCTTCCCTGGCAGAGTGGATCAGGGAGAGCCAGTGATTCAGCAAATCTTGGGTGAGAGCCTTCTGATCAGTGAGTGCCACATCCTCACACCAGGCTGGGGAACACTGAAAAATGTTCAGATAAAATATAATAAAATATAATCATTTATATAAATTATTATAAAATAATATTATAATATATTTATTTTATTATTATAATTATAATATAATATTTAATTGTTATAATTTTTATTAAAATATATATATTATAAATTATAATAAAATAAATTAATAGCCAGAAAAACAATCACATCAGAATCAGCAAAACTGCAGCATCAGAATAATTTGCTCAGTGCAGGTGTGGCATTGTCAGAGTATTAACAAGAATATTTTCTTCTTCCACAGCCGGTGATCAGGGCACTGTTACAACCTATGGAAGAGAGGAGCTGCTCCCTGTGATATTTCATTTTTTTTTTGGTTAGCTTGGGGTAGTAATGAACAAGTCACAGCCAAGTGAATTAATCTCCCTGGCTCTCCAGAAATGAAACTTCATGTACAGCAATTTGGCTTTCATTGCTTTTTCACTGTGCCCTTTCTCTAAGATTCTTCATAAAAAAGTAAAATTAAATTAAAACCAGTGGAAAGCGTGTTTTAACCGCTCTGAAAATGCTCGTAGATTTTCCATTAGGCACACACACTCATTCCAGCAGCATGGAAAACTAGGAGGCTGTGGAAAGCACATTGCACATGGCTCAGAGTTCTCAAAACAGATCCTGGGGGTTCAATTAACCTCCCCTGGGTGTGGGGTTTCATGGCAAGCTGGAATTTATGGTAAGCCAGCAGGAGCAGCCAGAATTCATTCAGAATTCATCCAGAATTAATCCAGAATTCAACCAGAATTCAACCAGAATTCATTCAGAATTCATTCAGAATTCATCCAGAATTCATTCAGAATTCATCCAGAATTCATCCAGAATTCAACCAGAATTCATCCAGAATTCATTCAGAATTCATCCAGAATTAATCCAGAATTCATCCAGAATTCAACCAGAATTCATCCAGAATTCATCCCGAATTAATTCAGAATTCATCCATAATTCATCCATAATTCAACCGGAATTCATCCAGGATTCATTCAGAATTCAACAAGAATTCATCCAGAATTCATCCAGAATTCAACCAGAATTCATCCAGAATTCATCCAGAATTCATTCAGAATTCATCCAGAATTCATCCCGAATTAATTCAGAATTCATCCATAATTCATCCATAATTCAACCGGAATTCATCCAGGATTCATTCAGAATTCAACAAGAATTCATCCAGAATTCATCCAGAATTCAACCAGAATTCATCCAGAATTCATCCAGAATTCATTCAGAATTCATCCAGAATTCAACCAGAATACAACCAGAATTCATCCAGAATTCATCCAGAATTCAACCAGAATTCATCTCAGCCCCAAGAAATGCCCAGGAGGAGCAACCAACAGTAGCTCCTGATCTGACCACATTTGAGACACTTCCAGAAGCCCTAAAGGATTTGCTTCTCTTGCCCAACCTATTGCTGGGTATTTCTGAGATTGTTTTTTATTTCAATTTCATTTCTTACTCTGCTATTTCCTGGAATATTTAATTTCTTCCCAGACAAGAGCTCATTTAAGCTCCCACTCACCTGTGAGCAGGTGAATTATCCTGTTAAGCACAGACTAAATTCCAGTTGTTTAATGTGTGTTCATTTAAGCCCTGATCACCATAAAATAAAAAATGTATATTTTAATAGTTAGTTAGATCAATTAACCCTCATTAAACCAGTTGGTGCTTCATCAACATAAACCAAATATAATAAATCCCTGCAGAGCCCCACTGTTATTGAGTAGATGCCAATTAATTAAAAACATGGTATTAGCAGTTTACCAATGATGGCATAAATATGTATTTATTACATCACTGTTAATCTCTGTAAATATGTTTTTAATAAGATTGTGGTATTTAGTCAGCATACAATAACTGTCTCATTAAGCTTAAATTTAATGCATGGTTAAGCATATTAAAACCACTTAATTTAAAGCATTGCCAACATTCTTCATGCTCCCAATATGGTTACAATTTCCCAGGATTTTTGAGATTTTGGCAAAGTTGGTGGCCCTGTGACTTTCTCCTCAGTATTTATTGAGAGTCTGAGTTATTTAATGCTCTGATTTTATAAATACAGAGCCACTCAATCTGTGTAAAGGAGACTGGGTTTTATTAAGGCAAGAATGCTCATGTGCCAAAGCTCTGAGCAGCTAAAATGTTTTTTATAAAAATAAAACAGAGGCTTGAATGATAAAATAAGAAAAAGAAAAGGAAAAGGTTTCTGTTGGAACAATAATCAAGAGAATGTTGCTGTCCATGATTTTGCATTTATGGATAGCTGGAGCCATTATTATATTTGCCTATGGCTCGTGCATTGCTATTCCCAGTGAGGAGAGGGATTTACAGCCCCAGGCATAAATGGATCCATGGGAGCAGCAGCCACACACGGAATGTGGGACCCGGGAACACCGAGGTTTGGGTACCCAGCAAACAATGGCCAGGCAGGGACAGCCACAGCTGAAGCTTTTACTGCTCTCTGAGTTCCCTTCTGGAATCCCCCAGGAGCTGATTATGTCACAGAAGTTATTTAAAAGGCACATTAAACGCCAGCTAAATCAAGAGTTTCCATGATTTTTTTCCAAAGCACTGAAATTCAGGACGAACACTCTACTATGCAAGGAGATCACCACCTGGAGAACAGAACTCTTCATTTCACACCCTGTCTTTCCAAATGGAACTCGAATGAAGTCGTGTGTTTTATTCATTTTATTATTTGCTGGGCTATTTATATTGGCATTTAGAAAACATACGGCAGAAAATTCAAATTTACAGCAACTCTCTGCGCTCCTGCACTGCCATCCATGTAATGAGCTCCAAAGGCTTTATGAACTTGGCTTCACTTAAGCCTTATATTCCACACTGGACACTTCATAATAATGTAGGAATAAATAGCACCAGGAACAATCCTCAGGGTGACTCAGGTGCAGAAAATGAGGGATGGGAAAGTTGCAGGACCACGTGTTAGGAAAGCTCTGACACTTTGGTGTTTCCAACCAGCACCAGTAGAAGATGCAACACTTTTCACAAGAGTGAGGTTTTCACAGGAGTTTTGTGTGGTGTTTGAGAAGGGCAAATCTGGGATTTCTGTGTCTGGGCTTTTCTCCTGAGCTCATCCTTTGTACTGGCAAAGCTGGATGTCCATGGATTCCTCCTGCTGAAGATATCACCACAAACCTCTGAGGTGGAGCTTCTCACCTACAGCCTCTGTTTGCTTTTCAGTTTTGAATTTGTAGCATTTCACCTTTTTTTCACTGATACAGAATAAAATTGCAAATCTGCTTCCCTGCCATGGTGCTTCCTGCTCTCAGCTGAGGCTGCACCTGACATGGTCTGTGAAGTTCAGAGTCTGAGCATACTTGGACTGATTCCTGCTCAGGAGTCTGAGCAAGCCAATTAATTTTCATTAATTGTGGACACCTCAGTCCAACTGAACCCAGCTAGATATTCTGGTTCTCCTGACACCATTGTCCCATTATTCTTTAAACCAGCAAAACCCAGTATCTTTAAGGAGGATGATGAAATCAAGGGAATGCTGGATGGACAGGCAGTCAGCTGGATGAGAACTTGAAATGTGGGGCTTCTTACTAGGATCAGATAATTCTAATGATTTATATTATTCAGGTAGCACAGATTAAGGTTTCAGTTCAATACTGGAAAGTTTGCCTTCTGCTCTTTGTGAAAATATCAGAGAAGAAAGAAGAAAAATTATCAGGGAAGTAGTCAGAACAGAAATGGGAAATGCTATAAAAACCAGGAGATGGAATATGTTGTGCTTGCTCCTCTTCAGCTCTGTTACAGCCACTGCACTAAAATCTTTGTCCTGAGAGTTTCCCTGCTGAGGGAAGGAAGAAAGATGAGTTTCAGTGCTGGGCCTGTGGCCTTGATTCCCACCATTCCAAAGGATGAGTTGGAATCAGCGGATTCTCAGTTGCAGCAGCAGATTTGGCACATCCCTCTAAAATCTTTGTGTGTCTCTGGAAGGGCCATCCCAGTTCCCACAAACAGGAGCAGCTCAGGGAAGCTGGGGGAAGGGAATGTCAGCAGCATTTCCACTTCTGTATATATTACTTTTGTAAACCTGAGGTGCAAATTGTTTTTAGAATCTCAATTACACCCCTTATAATATTGTCATGTGCAATCAGCTCACTATGAAAACAGGGCTTTCAGAGGGTAAGAAAATCATTTGAACTTGTGATCTACAATGGATTTGAATATTCAGATAAGGTCACTGGTCAGAGCAGGGGTGACAGCTGTGGTCAATAAACAGGTTCAGTGAGACAAAATCTTTTTGTCTATGTGGGAATAGCCTGAAGAAGAGAGGTCCTCAGGAGGGATGAGTGAGATCAAATTGAGCTGCGTCACCACTTTATTTTCAGGATGCTCAGGGATGATGGAAGCCTTTGGGGTGGCCACCAGGCCAGGCTGCTGATCCTGCTGACGGTGTCACTGCGGTGCCACCAGGTCAGATGTTCTGTTTTGCTGTCTGCTGCAGTGCCGTGGCTTGTTTGCCTTCCTGCTGATTGACTCCTGACAGGCTACAAACAGCCTTGAACAAAACCAACTAGAACAGAAAAGACAAGTGGTTCTAAAGTCCCCAATTCCTGGGCACTCAGCTTGACATCTCTCTACAGAGCCTGATAATCAGAAAAAGCTGAGACGTGGCTCCTGGCAGTCGTGGTCCTCTGTGTCACCCAAAAACCGACAATATTTTAACATCCTGGCTTTCCTTTCAGCATCAGTGAAGGATCTGCCTCCTAATTAACCACAACCCAGAGCACTGCTGCCAATCCAGGGGTGAGCACGAGCAGTACAGTTAAGATCACACTTAAGAAGCTAAGGATGATTAACCTTTGCCTAGGTTATAAAATGCCCCATTTACGAACTGTTGCTACTGAATATATCAGCTGGATATCAATTGGATTATTGAGTGAGAAGTTATACTTGATGTTTGGGATGATGATATATGTATGGTTACAAACTGTTTATGAGAAGTGGGAAAGCCAATAAAAGATTAATGCAGATTTAAATGGATTTTCCCTCTTTGCCTTTTCCTGGGTTAATTCATGCAGATGGAAGGCAGTTTTCATCTGCCTGAGGAAGGTGCCACCTTTGGGGTTGCACTAAGAAACATCCTGCTGCTGTTAGCAATCAAATTACACTGGGCCCAAGTGCTGACATTTAGTTTTTAACCCACATTTCCATGATTCCTCTGTTTTTACAAGTTCAGGATAAACTTTCCCAAGATTTCAGCCTGAATTCAGCTTCTCAAGTGTTGACATTCAGTTTTCAATCTGCATTTCCACAATTCCTTTGTTTTCACAAGCTCAGGATAAACTTTCCTGAGAGCTACGGAGGACAGGTTTTCAGTCTGAATTCAACTTCCTCCACAGGCACTAATTAAAGGCAAAATCCTTGATTTTCTGAGGCCAAGCTGTGGCTCCAGCCTGTAAACCTTTGTTCCACTGCAGCTTGAACAGACACAGATTTACCTGCCAGAGATGTCAGACTTCAGGTAGCAGTGAAAATTTGATTTTTGGGCTAAAAATGCCATTTCAATGGACTGGGAGCCCAATCCTGACCCTGCCACTGTGAACTGCACTTGTGTTTCTCCTCACAGCCTTTTCCTAGGGGAAGATCCTCCTACTTTGTGTTTGAAACTCTATTTCACTGACTCTATTTCATAGCAGAACTAATTCCCCCCAGTAAAAACAAAAACCAAAAATAACCAAACAAAACTGAGGACAATGATGGCACCGTGGTGCTCAGGTGAGATTTTCAGTTCTCCCAAAATCCAGGAAGGCATCTGAGAAGGGAAATTTTGGTTCAAACCCATCTCTGCTAATATGTACAGCCTTAAAGCCTAAAGACAAGACAGTCTTCTTTCAAATTTACAACAGCCTGTGTTTAAAAACCTGACAACCCCAAAATGGGCTCTCCATAAACTATAGTGGCACAATTCGTGCAGCTGTAATGTAGGTTGTGTCAGCATTTCCATTATACTCTACACCGCTATTTTTCAGGGGTTTAGATCTTGGCTATAAAAATCCACCTGGGCTGGAGAGTTGGCAAGTTGGAATTTCAGCAGGGGAATTAATTTTTTCAACTAAATTTGAAAAATAAATTCCATTAGAACTCTAGACAGCCCAGACAAGCTGTGTTTGAGGATGCTCCTGTTTGCCACGGTTCCATTAACATTTTTCAAATTTCATCAGTATTTTTACCACCTGTTTTACAGCTCAGTAAGTAGCTTCATTTTGGCTGGAATGCCATCCCACCTCTGGAGTTTCACAGCTAAAATTACTCTGTTCCCATTCTACATATATATATGTATTTGTATATTTATATATATATATATAAATATTTTTTTTAATTATTTTTTTGGCATCTCCCTTATCCCATGCTTTCTGCAAATCTGTCAGCCTCTGGAATTACAACATTTCCCATAATTTCCCATTTCTGTCCCATTGTTTGCACACACAGACAGTAAAACTTCTCCCTGAGGCCTGTGGTTGTCAGGTCCCTCTGTGGATCTGCTGAAATCCATTTTTCCATCATCTCTAGATTTGCTGCCATTTGTGTGCCTAACTGCAAGTTTTTGGGAATCCTTGCCATTTTATTTTCCTGGAAAACCTCTGGAAAATATTCCAAACAAGCATCCACAAGACCCACACAAGCATAATTTAGTAGTGCTATGTAATACCTATTTTTCTTCCGCACTGCAAGGGTGAGCAGGAGGCTAAAATCAGAAGTCAAGGAAAAGGAAACAGAGATGAAGAAAACTCTCAAATTCACTGATGGTTTCAGGCAATGTAATGCCCAGAGTGTGTTATATTTATTTTCCATTGGTGACCCTTAGATGTTGCAAAATTTCCATGACTATAAGGATGGGGCAGTAGTCTTAATTTTCACCCTTTTAGTTTGCAGGTGAAGATAAATCAGAAACATTAAAAGCAAGATCCAAAAATAACAAGCTATTAAATTTCATTATTAATCTTTTTTTATTTTAACAATGCCCCTATTCCTCAGTGCTTGATCAGACATGGATGGACGGAACACAATGCAAATATAGAGTAAAGTTGTCCCTTTTGATAAAAAGGCCACATTTCACAACTAATCACAGCTAGTGAGCATTCACAAATTAATAATTTGGAAATATTCCTGGATTCCCTGTGGAATGTCCAAGCAGCCTCTTGGCAGAGCCGTGATCTTGATGCCTCACTACACTTTTAAATCCCACTCTTCAATTTGAGAACAATGAAGATGCTCCAGCTCCCACCTCCCATTAGATTAATATTTGGGCTTGCTTTTGGCACTACCACCATTAGGATATTTCATTTAGCTAAAGGATCTAAATCTCCTTTTCCCTTCAGCAGCCCTCAGTAACTCCCAGCAGCGCTGCAGGTGTGGAAGTGAAGGATTGCTCCGTGGCACTCCTGCTGCCGAGGTCTCCACTGAGCCCTGGCACAATTAAATTTGCTGTGCAAGGTCAGGATTTTGTCTCCAAGGCTGGAAGAGACGAGTCAGCAGAAACTCTTCCAGGCTCTGCTAGCTGGCCATGGAGAACAGCAAGGGAAGTGCTCGGAATAATGAGCTCCTCAAAGCCCAGGATAGTTTATGTCTGATTCATCAGGCAGTCAAAATGCAGCTCCACAGCCAAGGAACACATTTTTTTTGGAATGGATCTACTCATAACCAGGGGAAGGATTGGTCTCCTGTGTGGCCACAGACCTTTGGAGAGCGTGCTCAGGCTGCCCTCAGAACAGGCAACCATCAGGGTGGGGTTTATTTAAATTCTTCCCCAAATCTTGGCTGTGTTGGTGCTGCTGGGCAGTGGAATCTTCTGTCCCTCAGTGCCACTCTGGTTTAGGTGAGTATTCCAACGCTGAATTAACCCCTTGCTCAGCCTGCTCTCCTCACTTTGTTCCCACCTGGACTTTAGGGATTGCACACCACTTGTAAGCAAAGGAAATCCGCCCATCTTTCACCTTGAATTTCCAACCAAGACCACAAACTATGTAAATGAACAGCCTTCCTCTGTCTCTTCTGCTGTCTATATAGATTTTCCAGCACCATAGCTATATTCCATAGAGCTGCATCTCCGTTCACTTGGAACGGATGGAAAAACCTTTCCCATTAATGGGTTTCACTGTGTTGGAGACTCACAGTGCAATAAAGCTGCATTTCTCTTACTCTAACAAAGTCTAAGGCAGAATTTACATAGAAGGGTGGTGGAAAAGCATTTAGATGATGGGAGAGCAGAAAGTTAGGCTGGACAGGATGGCAGCAGGGTATGAAAGTGATAAATGGGGAGTGGGGAAGGCACAGGGAACATGGGCAGGTTATTACTGACAGTAGGGCAGGCAGCAGAGAAGAAATGAACTGGAGTTTTACTGGATCCCAACTTTTCCAAAGTATCTTTGCACACAGGGCTGGACTGCAGGTTCTTTCTGTATTTCAGAAGGAAAATGGAGATGTTGTAGGAGAGAAATGAGTAGAAAAGAGCTGTATGGGGAGCTGGAAGCCAACCCAGCCAGCTGGAGAGAGGAGGCAGAGGAGGAAAACAGGGCAGAAACGCAAAGGCAGAGCTCAGTGGGACTGCTCTCACCTGGAGCTGCTCCCACAACCTTGTGTTTATAACCAGGCAGGAATTTCTAACGCTCTGGGTAACTCGGTGCCTTGCTCAAGAGATCCTCACTCCCCAGAGGCCCCACATTAACGGGGTCACGATGGCAACAAGCCCCTTTGCCACTACAGCCTGCTCTGCACGGGGGGATTCCTGCCTGGGAAAGCGCCACTGCCATCAGCAGAGCTTTGTGGAAAGGGAGGCTGCTGATGCCATGGAAACCAGCCAGGAGAAGGTGGGGCGAGCTACAAAGTCCAAAGGTGCCAGAGGGAGATGAGAGAAGTCACAGCCTTACAAACAGCCCCTCTTTCTCACAACAGCAGGTGACAAGAGGTCGTGGTGAAAGGTCTCCCTTGCCCTTGGAGCACCTGAGGTGAAGGGAAGCAAAGATCTCAGAGCTGATCACAGACAACAGTTCCAGCATCAGTGGGTGATGGAAATCACTCCAGACAGGGGGTGAAAAGCAGCAGGTGATGCTTGGGGCCAGCCCTGCTGATCTGTGAGTCAAAAAGCAAAGTGCTCAGCACCACAGGTCTGTGGTCCTCACCTGAAAAAACCCAACCTAAAAAACTCCAAGAGAGAAGACAACTTCAGGGAGTTTTAGAGGTTTTCTTCAAGCTAAATAACAGGTGAATGAAGGGAAGCATTGCTAACTTGGCATATTTGCAAAGGATGTCTTTCCTAAAACAAAAAAAAAGTAATTATTGTCAAGTGAATACTTCAAGTAGTGACTTATCATCTTGCACCATTTCGCTGTTCAGAGGTTGTTCAATGAAACTCATGTCTGCATCCAAACATAATCATTACTCCTGATTTCTATCACCCATTGGTAGGTAATCACTGCAGGCCAGCAGATCTTTTCTGGACAGCTGTAATGATCTGGGGTAAAGCTGCATCCTGACTGCCAATCTTTGTCACTCCAGAGCCTTCCTATGGCAAAGGAGGTTTCCTTGGAAAGCAGAAGTGAAGATCCTGGCACTGTGCTGCTCTCAGCCATCAATGGTTCCATTGAGTGGCAGCCAGGAGCTCCCAGGATGTAAAAAGTGCCTCCAAAGGGCACTGCTGGCACTTCAGGGCTGTTCAGAGTGTCCATGAAGTGGCTGCAGTCATTGCTCTCACATCTCTCTGAGATCACCAAGATCTGCTCCTTGCTCCTGTTTTTCACTTTTTCAAGGTTTTACATGTAAATATATATATATATATATTTAAATTAGCCAACACTGGTGGAAAAGTCCTGGTACTTTTTCCACCCTCTGATGGAAAGGGATTCAACAGGCCCAAGTTAGAAGCTGAATTTCCCTGGAGTCTCAGGTGCTCCTGCACTGGGTGCAGCCTCTCATATTCCCAGCAGCTGCTTCCTGCTGCCTCTGGCTCCTCCCACATGGGAATACAGCCTGCTTTCCATGTTTCTCTCCCAGGAAATTGGGAATAATTAATTTCACAGAGGACCTGTGCAGCTTGCTGTTAGGCCAGGAGCACTGGTCAGAAATTGCAGCTCAAGGATTCCTGTTATTTTATAGCATTTTCTGTAACACAAGTGGATGTTGGAGCCAGCGGCGGCAGAGACCATCATCCACCACATTTGTCACCAAGCTTGATAGATAGTATTCCCAAGCCAATGCCATAAATGCTGTTTGGAAATTGCAAAGCCAGGCTGCTGCTGCTGCTGGTCTGGCCAAAAAGAATTAATTTATAATCATGAATATAAATTTCATAGATAGTATTATTGTCATTCTGCTTTTGAGTTATAGGACGTATGGGGAGTGGCTTGTGGAGCAGAAGCAGTGTCACCGTAATTCAGTGTAATTCCATTGACGATCGTTCGATCCATCACGCAGCCATAGATCAATCAATTCCCTGCATTAAAGGGACAGCCCTCACCTCTCAGAAGTTGGGGGAGAACGAGGGGGGTCCAGGAGTTCCTGGTTGTGCTGAGTAAGGCTGGGTTTGTGGCAGAAATCAGCCCCACTTCATGGAAGGATTTTCACCGCACTCTCATCAACTGAGTGATGTTTTCCACGCAGGTATTTAAAAAAATCACACATAATTTATTCAGATCCATCTTCCATCTCCCTGCCCTCTGCTGCACATTAAATTACTGGACTTCCTAAATGAATGATAGTTGACAAACTACAGTAAACTTCCCGTCCTGACTGAAATGACATTAATTCAACCGGAGCCCAATATATTCAAAGGTCTCTGAAATGCCATGAATTAGGGAGCAGATCTTTTCCATTAATGTGTCCCAGTCCCTCCCAAAGGCTACCGGCCTCGGGGAAAAATAAAAGCCAGCAGAGCCTCAGTGCCACAGAGCAGGAATGAAATGGCTTTGTGCGCACACTGCTGGGAAAGGGAGTGCAGGATGCTCAGGAAGAGCCCCCACAACCATGGAGAGGCATTTTGGGAAGCAGAGCTAGAGGATTAAGCAACCCTATTGTTCCCCTAGTGAAAAAACATGATTATTCATGGGAGAGCCACAGTGTGTGGTTTGCCAATTACCCAATCAAGGGCCACACTCTCTCAGCCATGAGCAAGGGCAGTACCCATAATATTTTATTGCTATTAAGCCTCAACTTTGCATGTTTTTATATAGACTATAGGGTGTTTAATGGCCATGCAAAGCCACGACTTCCTTGCATACATTACAGCTGGGCAGAGGAGGATAAATCCTACCCCAGGCTGCCCACGCTGACCCTTCCTGCACAATGGAAAATGTGCAGCTGTGCAAAACTGGGACACTTGGAGTTGGCCAAATGGGTCTTGTGTGCAAGATCTCATCTGTTCCGTGAAAATGCTAAAAAAGTACTACAGGAGGCTGTCATGGAGCTGAGAGCAGGAACAGAGCGTTTGGGTTGAAATAAAGATGTAGGTTTTGAAAATCAGGAAGAAAAATGACATTTTTAAATGTCCAGAAAAGTAAACAGTAATCCAGAATGGTGCAGATGATGTGATGTTTTTGGAAGAACGAGATTTAAATGCATTCCCATGGTTTAATGTCCACTATTCAGTTTTATAATTGCAGGGAGTAATTTTTTCGATGCTGAAATCTTCAGAGACAGGGTCAAGCTGCTTTCCCTGTGGATCAGGGAAATGTCTGCATGTTCCAAGCTCCACACCTGGATCAGCCTCATGTGAGGAGAAAACACATTCCCAGTGGGAACCTGGATCAATTAACTCTGATACCTGCGACTGTTGCAGTTGGTTAATTCAGTAGCTTTAAGCATTGGAGATTGGACTTGTACTTATATGTCTATTTATACTCTGGTATAATTATGCATATTCACATTTGTTAATTATTCTATTTCCATTAAATATCTGTGGTTTGAGCTCTGCCTTCCTCTTCAAGAATGCAACAATTACGATCCTTGACTCCCCTGGAATGCCAGATTTTTCTGCTCCTTCACAAAGTGGATCCACTCAGTGGTGTCAACTATTTTTTGACTTTGATAAAAATGTATTGAAAGTCAAGATCATCTCTTAATAGTTCACATTTCTATTTAATAACCTGCTGCAATGTCAAAAGATACAACCATCAGATTGCAGTTCCAAGAAGTATTATGCACTGCCATCCTATCTATTGATGCACATCAGACATGTCCATGTTATTCCATATTCTGTCCTTTCCGAAGGAAGGCTAAAGGAGACAGAGGGTGCAGATCTTGTTAGGTGCAGCCTCTGACACTATCACTATCAATTGTCTTTTGCTAGCACTGATCATCACCTCAATTATCTGCTGTCCAGCCTACCTGATAGGTTTTTGCAAACTATAACTCTTCTGTCGATGAACATGGAATAATGACAGCTCGGGGCAGATGGACGGAATACAAAAGAGATAAACCCAAAATGTGAGATACAAACACATGCAAACATCCCCCGTGCTTCCAAATTAATCAAACAACAACACAGATCTGTTGTTCTCTTTAAATCCACCTTGCAATATGCAGCCAGAAAGGGCTGAGTTAAATGAGCCCCGTGTGGCTCTGTTTTCTTTTCCTCTTTTATTTCACTCCCAAGCCAGAGAGATGAGCAAAAAGTCCTGGAATACACAGAATATAGTACCAAATCTCACATTTTTAAATAATGTTTGGCAACTCATTCATAAATTCTTATTGTATACTTAAACTAACAGGACAAGGAAGCTGGTTTGTAAAAGTCTGTTTGGTCTAATTTTAATTTAAAGCATTTTTTAAATCATTTCAATACCACGAGCTTCAGCCAAGGACTGAAAAAATCAAAGAAAAACTTGTAGGCTGTGAGCTGCTGCTGTAGCTGTAGATTTTCCCAATTCAATATTCCCCACAACAGGAGGAAATGGATTTTAGTGCAATATTAATTGAAGTTTTGCCAGTATAAAGTTCATGAGGTTAATTCGAAAAGAATACATTACCAATATATTTATAGCATTTAAATAAATTAGGATTGCACTTCACACATCCATAACAGCTGTTAAATAATATTTTTATTCTATGTAAATTCTATCCATTCATCTCTGTTGTATAACAAATGACCATAATTATGGTGCTTCATTGGTAGGAAGGTCATTGGTAATCTTGCAATTTCTCATTGGTGTAAAAAGAGAAAACAGAAATGTTTGTGATGAATGTATTCAACCTTTTGCATACTTTGGTGCTTGGGATTGTGCATTAAAATGCAGCAAGAAATTAAGTTCTTCCCTTACACAGCATTTTTAATCTGGTGCTCTTGATTTGTTATAACTATGGCATTTACATTGCTTTTTCAGAGGGCTTTTTCCTGTGTATTTTATATCTGTTTCCTCAGAAACTAAAAAGGTTCAGACATTCACAGCGTTCCCTCTCTTCCCAAAAAAGCCCCACCAGAGCCAGATATCACAAACTCAGAAGTTCCAGTCCTTGCTTTTTTAACTTTCAGTCTATAAATCTTGGATTATTGAAAAATAATGAAATTAATGCTTCAAACCAAGTTGTAAAGAATGCTGGAATAAAAGTGAGATCACAGATTATTACTGGAAGTCTCTGAATTGAGACCACTGAGCTAAATGTCTAAATTGTGATTTTATTTTTTTTTTTCCTATTTTGGTGTTAATTTTTTTTGGATATTTGATTCTTACTTCCAAAAAATGGAGGAGTCCATGGTTTCTGAGAATATATTTAGGAAGATAATATATATCTTCTAATATATTTAGAAGAATATATTTCCCTGCTTTAAAACAGCTATTATGAAATTCTTCCATCTAACTTATTAAAATATAGAATATATTGCCTAATTCAACTCCAAACTTTTATAGTTCCCCAAGTATAAACACTCATTCTGGTTTCTAGTGGAATATACAATGATGGCACGGATTTTATAGGAAGGAAATGAAAAATTCTAATTCAGAGCGAGGAAAACAGAAGGAAAACAGAGAAGGAAGGGTGGCCTTTACCTGGGGCATCACTGCAAACACTGATGCTGGAAAGGTCCTCAGAACAGGGATTCATGCAATGGGAATTCTTTTTAATGAAGCTTGATTTAATCCCATTATTCTAATAAGAGTAATCAATTGGCAGAAAATCTGAAGGTCTAGTTCAGCTCTGCTTGGAGTTGGGTTAAGACAGGCGATACAATGGAGGAGAAGTGAGTTAATCAGCTTTTGGTCCACTAATCCCCACTTCCTGCAGTGAGTTGGAGTTTTGAAGGAGGGCAATTTGGAAGCTGTCTTAGCATAAATCTCCAGCAAGTCCGTGGCTGTCTGGGGGGAACAAGCCCCTCAGCATTCACCAAGACACGCTTCAAGGAGATTCTACTCTTAATCCAATTTACTCAGCCGAATAAGTCCCACTGCTTCAGCTTGCCAACAAATTAAAATCCAGCTTCATAAAAACACCTTGAATTTGGAAGGTATTGGCTGGCCTGCTAGACTTGAAACTTCATTTATTCTGGCTAACTTCTCAATTATCTTCCCAGCAGTGGAGATGTGTAAAAGTGCAAAAATCAATAGGATTCTATTCCCTTTCTATTGGAAAGGGAAAAATTAATGAGATAGGACACTCTCTTAATCAGAAATAAATGTTTTAATTCAGATAATGACATAGTTTTCCCTCGCTGAAGGATGACAAATGCTGGGCTGCACCCCCAGCAGAAGCAGTTTCAATTTTATTGTAAATATAAAAGGTATTGATCGGTGAGATGCACAAACCCTATTGCTTACAAAAGCCATTCAGGGGGACTGGGAAAACTATTAAGCACTGGGTCAGAAATCAATAAACAACACTGAAATGTAGCAGAGGTCGCCCTAAGGCTTCGTGGCATCTTAGAAAGCCAAGTGGCAGAAATAGTGACAGAAATGTCTCTTGTGGAGCAATGTTAGGGATGAAGGGGTCACGCCTTTAATCTCTTCAGGGCTTTGACAGGTCTGTGGCACAGAACTGATGCAGTCTTTCCTGTCTGCCTTTGATTTAAATACATGCTGATTCATCCCACAGCCCAGCTCAAGGATTGTTTGGGGAAGTGCAAATAGATTGGCTCAGGGAATATTGTAGGAGGATTTTGATCCAGCTCCACTTATGTAAAAGGGATTTTTAATTTGAGCTTCTTTGCCCTCTCCAGAAAAATGTGGATGTAAAAGTACAAAGGAGTCTCTGAAATCAGGATCTTCCAGCATGCATTTTTGAAAGATAAATTTAAAGAGGTGAGATTTAGAGATATAAATAATAGTTTTAAAAACAGGGAGATGTTTGCACCATAAAAGTTATCAATATGACATTATTTGGAGCAGTACAACGAACTGCTTCATTTTTCCTTTCTTCTTAAAAGATGGTTCCACTACAAAAGGTGACTTCCTGTGCCAAAAATCACTCCCCGTGCCTGAAAAAAATCCCAATCACCCCAAGTCCTTGCTGTCTGCACTTTGGTTTGAAAGTGCCAGCTCTGAGCTCAACCTGGATCTCTTCAAATCCCCCGAGGAGCCCGTTCAGCTGCTGCTCCATAAACCAAAGCACCCGGAATGAAGAGCCCGAGCAGGCAGGGAGCTCTGGCCCCCGAGGTGGCAGCTGATTTTCCATGGAAGACATTGATTTGAAAGGCTTAAAGCAGAGTATTGAAACTTTTAACAACATCATTCCAGAAGCAGAGCCAGTGCCAAAAAAAAATAAAATAAATAAAAGCGAGTGACTGCACCTTCTGCTCCTGGAAATGCAGCTTCCCCCCTGACATGGGTATGATTATAAGATTGGTTAGGGTCAGGTTACCCATCAGTAGGTGAAGTGTTCAGGTGCTGAGGATTTCAGTTCCATCTCACCTCAGATATTATGTCAGCTCCGTGTCATTTTCATCCCGGGGAATGATTTGAGGGCTTGCCGTGTCCCCTGTTATTGCGGTCACTTGACCTCAGATGTAACTTCTGTTTAATCCCAGCATTTTAACAAAGCCTGGGAGTAGCACACACACCACCAGCCACCGCTTGACCTTTCCCAGCCTGCAAGATGCCAATTGGCTCCGGCCTTGGATTCCACTGCCCCCTCCATTTGCAACAAATGAATGTTAAGGCCTCAATGAATTGACTCACATTGGAAGTTATATTTTTTCATTGCCACAAGCGTTTTAAAATTGAATCCCTTTTTTATCTTTAGTCCTGCAATAATGGTATTTTTCCTGTTGCATTTGGGTTGGGAGCATAGGAATGAGTTTGTTCTTAAAAACAATCTTCAGCTCTGCCAGGTGCTGATTTTAAGCACATGGAACTAAGGGAGGATATGTAAAGAGCCAAGTGCTTTTGCTCTGTATGAAGAGCAAAAAGTTACTAAGAAATACAAAGTGATTTATGATTCTTAGTAAATGAATTGTTTTCTGTAATTGATTAAGCAAGCCTGACTAAATCTGGTACGTAGACAGAACTTTCGCAAACCATTTAAAATTTTGAATTTAGTCACAGTATAGCAAGTTAGAAATACAGTGCCCCCACCCTTGCAAATACATTGTTATCACTCAGCAACTCCTTAATGACAGCTCATGTCATATAAATCTGTTATTAGAGGCAGATGTGGCCAGACTCAGTGGCCAACACAGCCTTTGCTCTGTCATGATTACTCTGATGTGAGCACTGCTCGAGCCAGCAGCAATTTTGGGGATGTCCCTCAGAGCTCCCTCTTTTCTAAGAGCACCTTCCCATGCTGGACAAATCTCCCAGGTCGATATTTAGATGCTGCTAAAAGTCTCATTTGCTCTGCTGGGTTTTTCCATGGCTGCTTGGGTACAGGAGTGAAATAAATGTTTATGAATGAGTGAGAGAGGCAGGGGTAATCAGTAAATCAGTATGCACTCATTATAAAAATGCAATCAGTAAAATTGGGCTGAGATCAGTAGCCTGATTTTCAAAGGTACAACACTCAGGATTCTTTGCAAATCAGGTGTGTGAACATGGATTTAGGAGCAGCAGCAGCAGGGATCCCAAGGGATCCACCCTGGAGTGTGGCAGTGGCACCCAGAGCTCCCTCTGGCACATTCCTGGATCACAGCTTTCCATGGTGTTTTATCCAGAAGGAGTCCAGCTGCAAACTCCAAAACTCTGCAAAGCAAGCCAAAGTGTTACAGTGAAGGAAGATCCCAAAGTGCTCCTGATCCAAAAAGGAATGTTTCCATAGGTGCAGACTCAGGCTGCTTTGCCAACGCAATAAGGTGCAGGGATCAAGAACTCCATGGATATTCACCTCTCAGCTCTGTTACTCGTATCACTGGGAAGAAATCCTTAAACCAGAATATTCTGAGGTGGGTGAAGCGTTTTTGGATGAAGTACGGGGAAAATCTGCACAACCCACCCCAGCCAGCCCCTTTTCCAGCACTCCTCACTAACCAGGAACAAATTCAAGCACGGGAGATGATGGGCCCATAACAAATGTCCCCATCTCCGTTACCTTCCTAAAAAGCACGGGATTAAATGAAAGTAATTATCTTTAAAATTAAAACACAAAATGCAGCTCGCTGCCTTGGGAGAGGAAGGCAGGAGATGGCCCAATCCGTCATTCCCATCAAAGCCTGGCCTCCCTCCCTACCCTAATGAGAGCTCTGGGTCTCTCCATAATCCATCTTCACATCCCTATTATGCCAGGCCCACCAAGCTCTCATCTGTGAAACTCTAAAAAATAATGGCAGTTCTAGCAGGATGAAAGCTTCCCAAAAATTCAGATTTCCAGGCTGGAATCCTGACTCTAAGGCTTTGAAAAACACACAAATTGTTGCATGACCAAGACTAAATCCTGAGGGCTGGACCCAAATTCTGGGACTTTCTCCTAAATAAAATGCTGATCGATGCATTAAACAGCTGTCCTATGTGCAAATTTTTCTTCAGTTATTTAACAGAGAAACCAACTGGAGTTTATTATTATTATTATTTTGCTTTTCTTATTTTTTATAGAATACACTTAAATCAAAAGCCATTAATTAGGATAATCTGGGGGAGAAGGGAGTATGTGTAGAACAACACGAGGCATTCAATAAACTCCTGCAAGGTCCAAACCAAACTACAAGACAGGAAATACAGATTTGACAGGAGAAATTCCCAATTTTCAAAAAAAAAGTCCACATTTGGCTGCAGAGATATCCTTTTCTATGGAGGTGTTCTCAGGCCTCACCCAGCCCACACAGGTCACCCTCAAGTCCAACCTTATTGACGGCACTAGCAATAAAATTTTCTTTAAATTTAATGAGATTAAGGATGTCCTTCTCTCCCATGAAATGAGAAATCTTACCAGTGCCTTCTGAATGAAGGACAAATTTAAGGATGAGCTTGGATTGAAATAATTTGCTGAATTAGCACTTAAATATTTGGTCTTCTTCGAGGCTCAAAGAGCTGTGCTCTGTTTGAGCAGCAGCTTCACTGGAGACAACCCAACCATCAGAAGTTTAATCAACATCAGAAGCAGAATTCTTCTGTAATTATCTTATCTTCAAATTAGGGAATGCCACGTGTTCAAAGAGCCATTTACACTTGTTATCCTTTCCATAAACTCTGCTAATTATTTAATTCTGAATAGGTCAGAGTTGTAAAGAACTCACTGATTTCTTGGGGGTTTCAAAATTCATCTGCAGCCCTGGTTTGGACTGACTCAAATGAACGAGCTGCATTTCATCTGCTCACTGGGTGGGACATTCAGGAATGGTTTAGATCTTGATTTTCTCAGCTGTAATTTCCTGGATTCAATCCTGATTTCTGCTGAGCACTGGGGATGTGCTGGGGGAGAAGGGAAGTGGCTGCTGAGTGGTGGGAAGCCCTTCAGGGAGCCCAGAACTGCAGTGGTGGCACAGAAATGTCTCCTCCCCTGTGCTGCAGCAGAGCCTGGGGTCTCTGCCAGGTTCCTCTGCTGCACCCCAGACCCTGCAGTGCTCTGGGTTTAATAACAGCAGCAGGAACCTCTGCCAGCTCTGTCATCCTGCTCCCAGGGACACTTGGAATATCCTCTGATTCCACATCTGGCACGGATCAGCCCCATTTACTCTCGTTTTTAATAAGCAATATTCCAGTGGCTACTTAAAGCATATGGACTTTAAGTGAGGCCACCCCCTAAGAAAAAATGCCCATTTCATTAATTTATTCTGCAGGAGCTGAAGGCAGGGATCAAACACCCTAAAGGCTAATGCTGTGCTGTTTGCCAAAAGGAGCCTCACCAGCCTGACAAATGGAAGAAATTCTTTCTGAAAAAGAAGCTCCAGTGAAAACATGGATTTGGGTGTCCTTGACATTTATAATTTACAAGGGGATGATTATTAGCAACAATATCCACACTCACTTTAAGACTGAAATAGTAAATGTCACTTTATGCTATCCCTACCTGGATGTGATGCCAGCAGACATGTGAGAAATTGCAGGAATCCTGGAGATAAATCAACCTACAGCTCCATATTCAGCCTGACCCTGCTCTGCTGAGACATGGCAAGCCCCCAAAAAGGCAGAATGTTTCTTCTAAAATAAATGGGTTTCTGAGGCTGTGAATGTGCCCATTAATTTCAAATAAGATGTT